>NW_028227271.1:14740000-14757500 GCF_978045245.1 Mus caroli
CCAACTAAGAATAACAGACACCCCCTTCCCTGCTGCTTTCAAGGTTCATGAATTCCGACGACACCTTCAACTCCTGCAAAACTCCAGGCCGCAGAAATGATCGCTACCTGGCTAGCCAGTGCCAACCAGCCTGGCCGACAAACAGCTCAGAACTATAACCTGGGTCAAGTCAGGTGTAATACAGACCACACCCATCTCAGCCTTGTTCCCCGCACCCCTTTCTGCTTCTGGGGAGTCAGGCCCACCACACCTGTCTTTCTGCCCTCTCCAGTTGGCTCTTTCCCGGATTTCTGGAGTTATAGGATGTTTTTCCATGGCAGGAGATACCACCACACCAAACCCTCCCTCACATTCTGGGCACCACACTAGCCCACTCACAAAACCACCTTCCGTGGCAGTCCTGAGAGTGAGTGAGCACTCCCTTTTTGCCCTCTGAAGAAGAGTCAAGGTTCAAACTCAAGTGGCAATAGGGACTCATAAGCAACCCCCCGCCCTGGGCTCAGCCTGTACCTGGAAGGCTGTCTGGCTGTTGTAATTGCGGACGTCCTTGTTGGCACCACGGAAAAGCAGGACGCGCGCGCAGCTCTCCTGTTGGGAGGCAGCAGCAATCACACCAGGCAGCAGAAAAGGAAAGGCTAGGCCATGGCAGGACACACACGTGGTGTACAAGGGGCAAGAATCACTCACACATACAAACTCGTCAGTGCATACCTAGGCTAGGTAGAATTATGTAAGTAGCTCTCATCTGAGAGCTAGATGCTAAGAACATACATATTGCCACATACGTGTGTTCAGAAAACAGATGTGTTTTAAATGGGCCACCCAGGAACTACTACCCAGTAACCAGACTGGGCACAGAACCTACACATGGAGTGTCATACGAGCTAGGATGTCCAGTCACCTAAGTGCAGGCGCATCCAATCCACACGTGGAGTCACCCTTTTACAACGTACAGGAAATGTAAGTGAGTCCACAGAGGAGTAAGACTCAAGGCGTACCTGGTTGTAGAGGGCACAGATGTGCAGGGCTGTGTTTCCCGAGGCATTCTGAGCACCCATGTTGGCCCCATAGAACAACAGGTGCTCCAGGTGCTGCACGTGTCCAAAGCGACAGGCCTGAGGAGAAGAGAAGAATGAAGTATCCCAGACAGAGGCCAGGGCCACCTGCATACAGCCTGGACCCCAGCCTAGGTCCCCCTGCTCACCTGATGGATCTCTTGCCAACCATTCTCATCAGTGGTCCCCAGCTGTGCGTGATCATGGAGAAGCAGCTCGCAACAGAGGGCATCCCCGCCCCCTAGGGCACTATGGTACAGGGGCGTCAGGCCGCGGCTGTCCTTGTAGTCAGGCGAAGCCCCCAGGTCCAGCAGGGTCTGAGGATTAAGGCACCTTAAAATCCATGCCCATCCGAGCTTTCTACATTGAGTACCTCCAGACCAGGGTCCTGCCCTCACTAACCGTCAGTGCCCCTGCGTTCCGCTGGCGGGTAGCACAGTGGACGGCTGTCAGCCCATCTCGGGTCCGGAAGTCCAGATGAGCACCGCCGTTGCGGAGAACCTTCAGGAGGTCAGTGGCATTGTCCAACTGTGCCGCAAGGCTCAGAGGGCACTCTGGAATGGGACATAAGTGAAGGTTAGGGTCCCGGCCGGTCAAAAACACAGCCCCTCCCCCATTCTTCTCCTCACCTCCTGAGTCAGGGTCATGGAAATTGGGGTCCAGCCCCTTGTCCAGCAGGCGGGCCACTTTGTCTGTGCTGTGTAGCTGGACATAGTCCATGAACTTCTTCAGGTTTGCCTAGAACATGAGCAATCCAAGTCAGCTGTGGTGTCACAGCTAGGGTCATCTTAGCATCCCCCAACTTCCTCCAGCAGGCTCCAGACCACCTGTCCCTAACCCCAATATGTCTAACCTGTCACCCAGCTTGCTCATCCTCAACCCTATACTCTTACCTCAGGTCTCATTCCAGCTTGGCTGGACCTGTGTACTTTCAAATTCCTTCCCTGCAGACCCTCAACAGTGTCATCCTAAGCCTGGCCACTCTCACATCCCAGCCTGGTCACCCCGGTCACGGGCCAACTGAGTCCCTTCCCTCAGCCTAAAAGAACACTGAGGCCATTCTGACAGATGTCAAATCCTAACAACTCTTGTCTCACTCCTCTGCCCCATCTTACTAGCTCCTCCTACATCCCATGGTACACCCCTGGCACACCTATGACATGACTTTGCCTTCCAGTCCTTCACCCAGCAAAGTTTCACTGACTGGCCTTGTCTGGTAGCACAGGTGCCAGCCACACAGGGCAAGGAGTCCCAGCCCAGGCATTCACAAGCAGCTTATACCACAGACAGAAAAGGATGCCTCATGGACCAGCATCATGGGTCAGTGTGCTCAAACCCTACAAGAAGCTATGCAAATCCTCTAGGAAGACCTTAGCCAGCCCCAAGGTAACAGAGAGAGCTAGGGATAGCTGGACCCCAGGCAAGCCAGGGGACAGGGCTGCAGTCAGAAGTTCAGGTCCATCCTAAAACCAAATGACTTTCTGAAAGGCAAGTGGCTCTCGTGTCTTACAGGCGCCTGAGAAAAGAGCTGGAGAACCCAGGGTGGCGGGGTCACACAAGGGCTGGTGGAGGGAGAGACAGAGACCTCTCTGACATGGTCTCTACCCAGCATAGAGCCATGGCCACTGACTGTCACCTGTCCTGGGGCAGCAGAAAGTCTTTCATGTAAGCCTAAGGATCTAGGACCACAGATGGGGTCACAAAGACTTTTCCCTAAACTCCAGAGCCCATCAAGAAAGTATCCCATGAACAAAGTCCCATTGGTCCACAGAGCTGGGGGATTTGGAAAGGGGCTGTGACACCTACCTTGCCCCCTGGACACCCAGGAGGGGTTTAGTACCCCCTCAAAAAGAAAGTGAATAGAGTCAGGCCCTACAGGGAGTAGGTCCCAGATGCAAAGACACTATACAGGTTAAGTGTACCCAGGCCACAGGGCCTACCTAGTCAGACAGATCTGAGCCAGCTTCACCGGGCAGTCACAGCAGGTGACTCAAGCCCTCTGCCTCACCTGGAAAATGGGTAGCAAATCCCTCCTGGAAGAGAGTTCATGAGCTACCTAATTTTGTGTTCCTTATATAGAGAACTTCTTGCCCTCTCAGAGCCAACACATTGGATACTTATTGGCTTCCCTGCCCTGACCCCCCCCTCTCTAGCCCCCAAGCTTCTAACAAGGCTCTCACCCCTACACCAGCCAATATCTGATTAAGCTGGACCAGTCATCGGCATGAAGCCTGTGCCCACCCAGCATGCCCAGCTCCAGCTCAGGTCCTGAAATCCACTTCAGGGAAAGCAGGCTGGATCAAGCCAGCATGGGGACAGTCAGTGGCCATCGGGAGTCCCCTCCAGGGACTGCCTCCTTACCTTTGTGTGTAGCTTTGCAAACTGCTTGTCATCTATGAGGTTCTGGGCATAGACTCTCCGCTTGTATCGGAACTGCTCAGATAAAGAAAAGGTGGGGAAAAGACTACCACACAGGCCCATGTGAGCAAGAGGTGGCTACCACCTCGGGCTGCTCGCCTCCCTCCTGCCCACAGTGTCACTCCCGCACAGCCATGCAAGTCCCAGACACACACGTACGGAGTGGACAGAAAGGAAGTGACAGCTACTGACCACCTACTACCCAGAAACGACGGGCAGTCCAGAGAAGTACTTGGCCAACTAATGGCCTGGTGGGCCCACAGCTCAAGTCAGCTTCATTTCCACCGCTGGGACCTGGAAAACTCTACTGCTCCCCCAAGATCTGAAACTAAGCTACTCTTCCTAGACACTTCCACTCCAAGTAGAAATAACCCAATTCCTGGTGGGAATTCCATGAGGGTCAGACCAACTTTAACCTTGGTGTGTATACACACACACACACACACACACACACACACGACGAGCCCTTCCTATTAAGACTAGGTCTCCGTCCCTATGGAATGGCACTCAAATCACCTTTATATGTCACAAATGGTGTTAATATTATTTTGGGCTAACCTCAGAAGACTTGGGAGTGAGAGGCAAGAGGAGGCAAATGTGCACACAAGTGACACTGTTCGCACCACATGACCCTTAACGCACTCACTCTTTCTCACGCTTCTCCCTCCAGTGCTCAAACCGCTCGCACCACACACGCCCGGAGTGCAGTGCATGTGCGGCATGCATGTGCTCTTTGTGTGCTGTCCAGATTGCTCGCTGCAAGCGCTCTACACACGCCGCTCACACTGTTTCTCCATGCTTCAGCTGCAGCACACCACTTACCACACAGGCAGCTTGCACTTCACCCTGCCCACTGCACTCGAGGTGTACCCACCTCGGTCTCTCAGCACACTGCTCAGGCTGCACACAGCCCCCCACCGCGCCTGTCGCCAACTCCTCCCGGCCTGCCCTTCTACTGCTCCAGCCACGGAGCTCAAAGATCACACCCTGAGCGCTCCATTCCACCCCCACCCCGGTCGGCCCAGCACCTCCAGATAGGGCAGGGGCGTGTCCAGGTTAGGCGGGTAGTCCTGTAGGAGCCGTTCTTCATCCAGGAACTTGCCGGCGCGACCCCGGGAGGGAGGCTGGAATAGCCCGTAGTTGAGCGCGTCTTGAAGGCTATGATTGAGGGCGCAGAGCACACGCTGCTTGGCGGCCCACACGGGCGCGGTTGGGTCCAGACGCAGGCACTTCTGCAGCGGAGCGAGTCGTGAGCCCGGACCTGCGGGCGCAGGGCCCCGCGCCCCGGGCCCCGCTTTGGAGGGCTAGTTGGGGAGCGAGAGCAGGGACCCCGCGCCACCGCGCAGAGGCCGAGGCCCCGCCCCGGGGCTGGGCTTCCAGGGCCCCGCCCCGGCGATGGGGAGGGTCCCGCGGAGGCGGCGGGGGAGGGGCGAGTGGCCACGGCCGGGGGTCCTGGCGCAGGGCGCGCCCGGCGGGGGTCACCGCTAGCGGGCCACACAGGGGTACGGCGAGATCGCAAAGGCTCACCGTTTGTTGCAGGTCCGGGATGCCGACGCGCACGACCACGGCGCTGGCCCCGGGGCCGTCCATCCCGGTGCTAGCGCCCGGGCCCGGACTGTTCCCGGCGGAGAGAGGAGCGCACGGGGACTCCGCGCGGCGCCCTGGCCCCCCCTGACCCCCCGCCAGAGCCCCGCCGACCGCGCTACGCGGGAGGGGGCCGGGGGGGGCCGGGGCCGGGGCCAGCGCGGGGGACAGCGGCTCCGGGGGCTCCGCAGGCGCAGCGGCGGCGGCGACGGCGGCACGGTTTAGCTGCATCGGCCCCGGCTTCGAGCGGCGCCTGCCTTCCCCGGGGGCGGGGGCGGCGGGGGGAGGGGGCCCGAGCCCGGAGCGGAGCGGAGGCGGGGAGGGGGCCGCGCCGGAGGCGGGGATGGGAAGCCCGGGGCCGGGAAACTGGGGTCCCCCGCGGGGTCGGGGCGGCGTGGGCGTGTGGTGCAGAGGGCGGGGGCCGGGGGCCCGCGCCGAAGGGGGGGGTGGCTGTCGAGGGGGAGTGGCTGACACAGCGGGGGGATGGCACGCCGCGCTTCCGCTGCAGGCGAGCGTCGCAGACCACCGTACTGGGGTGACGGAGGGTTCTAGAGCTGGGTGGGGTACGCGTCGGGGCAAGAGGACCCACAGGCCGACTGAGAGGGAGAGACAAGCAGGAAAATTGGTGTCCCGGGGTGGAAATCTCCCCAGTCTGCCGACCCCACTCCAGACCCCGAGGAGGTGGTGGGGTCACCCGAGCACGGTGCTGGGTGGGAGTCGGAGGGCTGTAGACCCAAGCGCGAGCAGGGCGGAGCTGCAGTCCACGGGAGCTCCCCCCAGACCAACCCTTCTAACCGCGCCCAGGGTGTTCCTCTCGGCCCCCACAGCAACCGAGTTTGGGGAGTCTGTCCGGACTCTGCGGGCCTCCCGCACCTTGGGTAGCCCAACCCTGCAGCTGGTCGCCCCCTCCCCGTCACCTTAGCGACAGCAGGCTGGGGGCGCGACCTACGAGGAAAGGCTTAGGGGAGGGGGCGCCACTAGTCTCCACCTGCGACGGGGAACTGAATTTTAGTTTCACACGTTGTCGTGGCAACGCGGGAGGGGGTGACGAGTGGGCGGGGAGGGGAGCGCTGCGAGTGAACCAACTCAGGCGCCGCCCGCGTGGCGTGCCAGCCTTAGCCCGGCGCTGCCTCGGAAGTGCCCAACGCACGGGGGCCTAGCTCCCAAGGCCCAGAAAGGTGTAGCCCCTGAATGGATGAATTGCCCTACTCAGTAGTGTCTACTGCCTTCCACTGCACTCTCCCGCATACCTAGACTTACACCTCACCCACTAAAGGCCCCCAGAGAGCCACTCATCGGTGGCGGCACAAACTGGACAGCTTTTGTGGAGCAGCCTGGCCGGGAACTCTGCCAGTGGCAGAAAGCATCCCCTCAGCCACAGCCTCTCCTACCCTCTCCGTGAGCAACCCTGGATCGCCCACAAAACTGGCTATTCCTGCGCATCCCAGGAATAACCCTGGACTACCCTGGTCCTATACACAATAGAGCCTCCCCAGATCCCACCCCCTGACCACCTGGGTCACCTCAGAAATGCCCTCACCCCACACAGAACAGTGATTGGCTTAGAGTGCCCCCCCCCCAGAACAGCCTGCACTCTCCCACGGATCCACCACTTTCCCAAAATGTTTCATGACTCCATATAGGGCTCTCTGACCAATCGCAACCACACAGCATTGTCCTCCATGGACCACCTGGCTCACTCTCACATCACTACCCCTTGAGGAAGAGCCTTCTCCCTAAAGAACCTCCCTAAAAAAGCCCGCTTACCCGGCAGAGCTGAGTCTCCAGTGCTTCTGTGCGTCTGTTCCCTGCTACCCTCAAGCCTGGGTGGACCCCTCCGTGCTTGGGGAAGTGAAGCCCCAGTAGGCTCTGACCTCCAAGCCCCTCCCAAGGTGTGCCTGAGTGGTGCAACTTAGGGTACCCTAGGGGTTAGGGCAGGATGTCAGAGGAGCAGGAGAGGAAGGAGTCTCCCTTATCTCCAGGAAGCACCTTGGGAAGCTCGGGGCTGGGTTTCCTGTGTTCCAACCCAGAGAGGAAACTCTGTTTCCTGACCCTGGAGTCTCTTAACATCTTCCTCCCTTGCCTCTTTCCTCTCCGCCTTGACCCCTGCCCCAACTCCCTCTGGCTAAACCCAGTCCCTCCCATCAAAATCTCCACCCATCTTTTATTTCCAGCCCTCCTTTCCCCTAAACTAGCTGCCTGCTGGTGGAAAATGATAGCTAGAGATCACCAGTGATGAGACAGGAGTGGAGGAATCCCAGTCCTCAGTCAGGCAGCTGGCCAGCCTTGGGCACTCTGTAGACATGTCCTTGACCTGAATGGACCCAGAGCCCTGGGTCTTACCTTATCAGGCTCACTATCCCAAACTGGACCTCTTGGGAGCCCTTAAGCCTCCCCTGACAATTCCCTTGCTGAGTGAATCTAATTATGTTTGATCTTTGTTGCCAAGCTTTGGGGGGAGAAAGTATCATTTTTTTTAACCAGCTACCTGCAGACTGACCCCCATCTCTGGCCCCAACTAGCCTTCACACTCCCAGGGTGACATCAAGCCTGTGGCCTGCACAATGCCTGGCCCGCTCTTAGTGAATCAAACAGTGCCCCAGACTGCTCCCTGCTAAACAGCAACAGTAACAATGCCCAGAAACACTTACACATGGGTGTCTTCCCAATGCGTTCCTGGAGAGTGAATTAATGGGATAGAGGTGTTTTAGCAATTATTTTGTTGAGGATAACTTCAGGTTTCTCCTTACCTCTCCCAAGCCACTTGAGCAGCCCCAGCTGTCCTCCCTCAGGCCCATCAGACCCCCATCTCCCAGGGAAGGTGACAGGATACTGCCTTGGCCCTACCTTCAAATGCCAGGGTGGTTTGCTTATTCCTTCCTTTCACCAGGGCCAAAATTCTGGAAAGATCTTATTTTGGCTATCCACACACTTCTTCCCCTCCTCCTGGTGCACTTTCGGTTACACAGCTTCAAAAGACTTGGGGGTGGAGAAAGATTTGTAACTAGTGCATCCAGAAAAGTGCAGGGCATGTGGATGGGATTGGGAGCAAATACACAGCAGTCGTCTTCAGCCCCCTGTTCCTGCAGCTGCCCCCCCGGGCCACTTCCATGGGTCCACTACTTAAGCATCCCCTGGA
The DNA here is from genome assembly GCF_978045245.1 of Mus caroli. Taxonomy (NCBI): domain Eukaryota; kingdom Metazoa; phylum Chordata; class Mammalia; order Rodentia; family Muridae; genus Mus; species Mus caroli. The sequence goes on from NW_028227271.1 coordinate 14,748,197, forward strand.
GATGCCCAAATCTCCATGCTCAGCACATCCACACTCTAAGTTTACTCTGGCCTGTGATTCATACTTCCATTCGTACCCACTGGCCCTCTGGTTGACCTTGCTTGGCCCTGTCGGTTCCTCTGTTTGCTAGGTATTTTGCCTCTCTCCCACATCTGTGGGTATCCCTTTCTTCCTTCCATCCATCATTCCTGCAAGCATCCTTCTCCCTCCTGTTACTCAGCTCACCCAGGCCACCTCCAAGTTGCCTTTCCTCTCCCAGGCTGCATCTCTCCCTTTGTGAACCCACCTCACCCTGTGTGCTTCTTTGCCGATTGCTCTCTTCTGTGTAGATTTTGCTTTCTCTTTTGTAAGGCTGCCATTGTCTTTCAAGGCACTGTGATGCCTTTTTGTTGTTGCTTAGCATCTGTCTTTCCCTGCCAGAAGGTGGGCCCCCTGTAGAGACAGGTCTTATTAGCCTCTCTGGTTCTGCTGTGTCCAAGCCCTGGTACACAGTGCAGCTCAGCTTGTTGGCTGTCTAAGTAAGCCGGAGATTAAACCATCCTCTAGAAGACTACACCCAACTTCGGCTCAGACCTCCTCACTGTGGAGTAGGTGAAACTCTGAGTGCTAAATTGATTGGCTATAAGCTGTCTAGATCCCCACTGTGTGTGTGTGTGTGTGTGTGTGTGTGTGTGTGTGTGTGTGAGTGTGTGTGTGTGTGTGTGTGTGTGTGCATGTGTGTATTTATTACTCCTGATTATGTTATAGCTAAAGGTATATTCATATTCCATCTCATCTTGAGTCTGATTTTTCTTTCTCTAAGAATAAAAATCTCTTAAGATTCAGCTTTTTGCTCTTCGATGTTTGAGCGAGAGTCTTGCGATGTATCCCAGGCCTCCTCAAACTCACCGCCATCAGTCCGTCAGCCTCCGGGCTTTTGGGTTTGCTCAGCTCTTTTTTTATGCTACTTTGTTTTTCTCTACATTGCTTTTGAGTTTATCTGATAGTTATCTGATTAATTTCTTGTGTTTCATTTCTTTTTTTTTTTTTCTAAGTTCTTCACAAACATTCAGCGCGGGTAATCTCCACTCATCGTTTGAGTTATAGTTGTTGATATGTAATATTTTTATTTCATTTTTTAGTTTTCTGTTATATATTTTTGGTCAGAGGTTACAAGGATATGCTTATTTACATTTTCAAATGGAGACTATATAGTTTGTGGACGAGCTATTAATGATTTCTACCTGCATTATGACCCAGGAAAGATGGTCTGGACAATACTGGTCTTTGTACAGTTTGTGAAGATTTTCCTTGTATCTTAAAGCTGAAGGAGGAAAATCCTAGGACATTCTAGGACAACCTGGACTACATAATGAAATTACATCTCAAAAAAACCAAGCAAGGGAGGCCTGGTGATGCACAGGTGGATCTCTGAGTTCAAGACTACCCTGGTCTACAGAGTGAGTTCCAGGACAGCTGGGGCTACACAGACCATCCTTGTCTCCAAAAAACAAAAACAGAGCAAACAAACGAAGAGTGGAGAGATGGCTCGGCGATTAAGAGCATTTACAGGACCCAGTTTAGTTCCCAACACCAACAGGATGGCTCACAAGGATCTGTAACTCCAGCTCCAGTGGTTCGGATGCCCCCTTCTGGCCTCAGGAAGCACTGCATGTATTCAGTGCAAATACATAAAGTTCAAGCACAAAACTCATAAAAATCGTTTGAAATTTTTTTAAGGTTTAATATATACTATACATGTTTTTAAGCATTAAAAATGAAAACCAGGGGGCTGGTGAGATGGCTCAGTGGGTAAGAGCACCCGACTGCTCTTCCGAAGGTCCAGAGTTCAAATCCCAGCAACCACATGGTGGCTCACAACCATCTGTAACGAGATCTGGCACCCTCTCCTGGAGTGTCTGAAGACAGCTACAGTGTACTTACATATAATAAATAAATAAATCTTTAAAAAAAGAAAATGAAAACCAGTGTGAGCATTTGTATCTATATATCTATATATCTATTATCAATATATCTATATATCTATTTCTCTCACCATATGTGTGTGTGTGTATTAATGATCATTTTTTAATTAATTTATTCACTTTACATCCCGATCACTGCCCCCACCTCAGTATGTTTCTGCGGGGCTAGGCACATCCTCTCTCACTGAGGCCAGACAAGGCAATCCAACTAGAAGAGCATATCCTATAGACAGGCAACAGCCTTTGGGATAGCTCCCTCTGTAGTTGTTCAGGACCCACATGAAGACCAAGCTGTATAGCTGTTACAACTGTGCGGGGACCTAGGTCCACCCCTTGTATGCTCTTTGGTTGGTGTTTCAGTCTCTAAGAGACTCCAGGATTCAGGTTAGTTGACTCTGTAGGTCTTCCTGTGGAGTTCCTATTCTCTTCAGGGCCCTCAATCCTTCCCCACTACTCTTCCATAAGAGTCTCCAAGCTCCATCCACTGTTTGGCTGTGGGTCTCTGCATCCATCTGAGTCAGCTGCTGGGTGGAGCCTCTCAGAGGACAGCCATGTTAGACTCCTGTCTGCAAGTATAGCACTGTCATTAATAGTGTCAGAGATCGGTACTTGCCCATGGGATGGGTTTCTAGTTGGGCCAGTTGTTGGTTGGCCATTCCCCTCAGTCTCTGCTCCATCTTCCATCCCTACATTTCTTGTAGACAGGATACTTTTTTTTTTTTTAATGTAAGTACACTGTAGCTATCTTCAGACACACCAGAAGAGGGCGTCAGATCTCATTTTGGGTGGTTGTGAGCCACTGAGTGGTTGCTGGGATTTGAACTCTGGACCTTCAGAAGAGCAGTCGGGTGCTCTTACCCACTGAGCCATCTCACCAGCCTGACAGGATACATTTTGGATGGAAAGTTTTGTAGGTGGGTTGATGTCCCTGTCGCTCCACTGGGGTTCCTACCTGGCTACAGGAGGTGTCCTCTTCAGGCTCCATGTCCCCAAGACTGTGAGTCACAGCTAAGGTCACCCTCATTGATTCTTTAGGCACCTCCCCTATGCCAGGTCTCTGTCAAGTGTTCGAGATGCCCTCCACCCCCCCCCCACCCCCACCAGTTGCAGCTTTATGGTATTCCCCCTTCCAAGTGAGATTCAAACATCCTCGCTTGGACCTTCCCTCTAATTTGGCTTCTTTGGCTTGTAGCATGGTTACCCTGCACTTTATGGCTGATTTCCAGTTATAAGTGAGCACATGTCATATGGGTCTTTCTGGATCTGGGTTACCTCACTCAGGATGATCATCTGGAGTTCCATCCATTTACCTGCAAAATTCATGATGTCTTTGTTTTTAATAGCTGAATAGTATTCCATTGTGTAGACATACCACCTTTTCTTTATCCATTCTTCAGTTGAGGGGCCATCTTAATTAATTTCTATCATTTGTTTTGTGCTTATCCTTTCTCTGTGTGGCGCTTTTCTATGTTTCCACTTTCCGCTTAATTGATCAAGCTCTCTTTGTTTCCCTCTCCTTCCTCTCATTGTTTTGGAAGTGATACAGTCTTTCTTATCAGAGTCACAACTACACTTAAGTTATATAGTTTATCATCATTAAACTAGTTAGTATCCTCTTACATATGATAAAAAGAATTTATAGTAAGCTCCAATGGATCCTCTTAGCCTATAGAGTCTATAGGGTGTTGCCCATTTTGCTTAACTTAAAAATTACCCGTTTTTGTTACTGCTCCCATGGTCAAACAATAAGCACTCCTTTAGACTTCCTCTTATGATGGCCAGTTCCCTCGCTGGCTCTTCTTTCTCGCTTCTCCCTCTTTAACATCTCTGGGTCTTCAGTTATCTTCGTGAAAGTACATCCCTTAGAAATTTCCCATGTCTGTCATGTGATGTTACTGCTTCGTCTTTCATTAAAATATCTTGCCTTGCCCCGGCTTGATATTTCAAGATTTATTTTATTAATTATACATTATATGTGGATCTGTGTAGGCTTTTGCATGGGGGCATAGGTAACCCAGACATCAGAAGAGGGTTGTGAGCCACCCCAAACTCAAGTCCTGTGCAAGAGCAAGGCACACCGTTGGTTGCTGAGCCGCCTCTAGTTTTTTGAGACAGAGACAGTGGAGCATGGTGGTTTGAATGAGAATGGCCCTCAATAGGCTCATAGGTTTGAATACTTGGTCACCACCATTTGAAAGGATTAGAAGGTATGGTCTTATTCCAGGAACCGTTCACTGGGGGGTGAGCTTTGAGGTTTCAAAGAGCCCATACGAGTCTCTTTCTTCCTACTGCCTTAGGATCTGGATGTAGAACTCTCAGCTACTTCTCTAGCACCATGACTGACTGACTGACCGCTCCATGCTACCCACCAGGATGAAAATGGACTGAACCTCTGAGACCATAAGCAAGCTCTAAATAAAGGCTTTCTTTCATGAGAGTTGCCTTGGTCATGGTTTATCTTCACAGCAATAGAATACTGAGTATGACACAGAGTCTTAGCATGCACCCCAGGCTGGCTTTAAACTTGTAATCCTCCTGTCTCAACCTCAGTGATAGGCTTACCTATCTATATCACCATGTTACCAGACCTATACTACCATGCCTGAGTCTTTACCTTTATTATTTGAATGGCAACCAAGCCAACAGGCAATCCTAAACTGATAGTTATTTGACTCAAAGATTTCTGAAGCCTCTTTTCTTCTCTTCTTTTGCAGTGCTGCAGATTGAATCCAGGCCCTTATGCATGTTAAGCAAGCACCCTACCACGAAGCTACATCCCTACCCCACCTTGAAGCATTTTTTTTTCTGGATAGTTTTCACAATTCTGACTTCCATAGCAGTAATTCTCTCTTTAACTGTGTTTAATTTGCTGTCAATCCTGTTGTATTTTTAGAAGTTCTGCATGGTACACGTGTAAATCTTCATGTTCTAATTTTATATTTATTATTAATTATTATTTGGCTTTCACTTGAGTTTGATTTGGGGGTTTCTTTCATTCTTAGTCTTTTCAAATGTATCTGTGTTCATTTTTTAGTTTTCTAGTGTGATAGTTCGATGACACTGCCCTACTTCGGCAGTACCTTATGGTGACAGGTAGGTAGTCCCAGGGAAGGCTTGATGCTTCAGGGTTATAAGTTCATACTCAACATGGATTTATGTGAGAATCCTGACCAACTAGGATGTGTCCCTTCCGTGGTGGACCACTAGTCCAAGACATCTTTCATGTGGCCCTGAGGAACACAAAGGGTAATATAGTTCCCACTCCACAACTAGCAAGGGCAGGCAATGGTCTCTATTTCACAGAGATCGACTTTTTCACCAGATCTTGACAAAGCTTGAGGAAAACTGCTTGAGCTAAGAAGAAATAAGCAACAGCAATTATGCTGGGTGCTCTACGTGCCATTCTAAGTACATTGCTGGGCGCTCTACATGCCATTCTAAGTACATTGCTGGGCACTCTACGTGCAATATTCTTTTTTTTTTTTTTTTTTTTTTTTTTTTTTTTTTTTTTTTGGTTTTTTTCGAGACAGGGTTTCTCTCTATAGCCCTGGCTGTCCTGGAACTCACTTTGTAGACCAGGCTGGCCTCGAACTCAGAAATCCGCTTGCCTCTGCCTCCCGAGTGCTGGGATTAAAGGCATGCACCACCATGCCCGGCTTACGTGCAATATTCTAAGTATATTGCATGTATTAATTCATTCAGTGGTGCAGGGTCACTGAGAAAATCAGTTATTGTCTTCGTTTAACGAAGAAGATTAAGTAAGTCTCCTCCAAGCCGCACAGACAGTAGAAACACCAGTGGAGGTTATTCATGGTGGTGCAAGCCCGCATCCAGGACCCTGCAGGATGAAGCAGGAGGATCACAAGTATGAAATCCTGGCCAGCCTGGACTACATGGCCCTGAGATTATGGGGCTGAGGGTGGAAAGAACACATACTGAGAGAGACATAGGAGGGGAAAAAGAGAGGAGAAAGAGAAATCATAAATAATTTTCATTCATTTATTTATTTGGGGTTTTTGAGATAGGGTCTCTCTACATAAGCCTGGCTATCCTGAGACACACTGTGTAAACCAGGATAGCTTCAAACTCAGATAGCTCCATTTGCCTCTGCCTCCCAAGTACTGGGATTAAAGGTGTGTGCCACCATCCCTGGCCCCCAAATAAATTTTAAAACCCAGGAAATAAACCTATGATTTCTTGCCTCACCTTTTCATGATAATCTTGTGGGTTTTACTTCAGACATCTCAGGATGTATCCCTGACTGGCCTAGAACTTACTATACAGATCAAAGAGACCAGGCTAGTCTCAAGCTTACAGGCATCCACCTGTGGTGGTGGAATTAAAGGTGTGTACCACCACATCCCACTATGGATTGTATGTGTGCAAGTGTGGTGTGTGTGTGTGTGTGGGGGGGGGGGGTCAACACAGATCCAGTATATGTCTCACACTGCTCTTGAACCTATAGTCTTGCTTCATTCCCGTGGGATTATTGGTTTATGTCACCTCACTTGGTTTAAGTTTTCATTATTATAGAATCCAGTCCTCTTCTTCAGCATTATTATTAATATTCTTTGGGTCCTACCTAAGAAATCTTTACCTATATCCTAGTCATGAATTTTTTCTAGGCTTGGTGGCACACAGCAGTATTGAGTTTCGCTGCACCACTTGGGCTCCCAGACACTCGAACACCCACCCAGGAGCTATCTGGATTCAGAAATGGAAGACACGCGCACGCACGCGCGCACACACACACCAGTTAACTTTAAAATGCCTTGGCTATCTCAAAGACTGAGCACTCCTAAACCTTCCTCTGCTACCCCAGGCCGAATCAGGGAAGTGGCCAGTGGCCAGCCACCCGAATTCTCACATGGCTGATTGGCTTTCTCTCCTGCTTGGCAGCGAGCATCTTTGCCCGTTGTTCTGGTTTTCTTTTTTTTTTTTTTTTTTTTTTACGATTTATTTATTTATTATATGTAAGTACACTGTAGCTGTCTTCAGACACTCCAGAAGAGGGCGCCAGATCTCGTTACGGATGGTTGTGAGCCACCATGTGGTTGCTGGGATTTGAACTCTGGACCTTCGGAAGAGCAGTCGGGTGCTCTTACCCACTGAGCCATCTCACCAGCCCCTGGTTTTCTTTCTGTTGGTGCAATAAACATCTTGACCGGAAGCAACTTGGAGGAGGAAAAGGTTTGTTAGCTGACCTGTCTGTGGACACCATCAGTCTCTGAGGAGAGTCAGCAGCACAGAAACGGAAACAGAGACCATGGAGGAACATTGCTTACTGGCTCCTCCGTGGCTCATGCTCCGCTAGCTTTCTTATACAGCCATGGAAAGGTGTTGCTCACAGTGAATAATCCTGGAGTTGCTTGTATTTTGATGTTAATTTCCCTCTCCTGGGAGAGGTTGCGAATGAGGAATGAGTCAGTACTCAGGTGACTTCGCGTGAACCATCCCCCTAACGAATAAAGGAGCCAATCCCTGGCCGAGTAGGTGAGACTTCCTAGGGTTGGAGATGGGAAGAGAGGAAACAAGAGGGAGAGAGGGCCTTTTTGGACAGGGATAGGGTGAGGACAAGATGTAATTACTAGTGTCTCCCGTTTTCAGTGGCAGATGGAGGGTTTAGATTTAATAAGGCATACAAGTTAGGATTTTAGTTGTTGCGCCAGCGATTGAGTGACCGTTGTTTCTGAACTAAGTTTGTGTTGTGTTTTCCTTCATGTGGCGGCTTGTCCAGGTTCAAGAGAGAAAGGTACAGCAGTAAATCATGGGTTTGCCAGATGTGCACCACAAGGCCATGGGGGATTTGAAGCATGGGGCTGGCGTGGTAGTGGCCCGCCAGTAAGGAACTTAGTGAGCTGGGTGGAGAGATTTTGGAGCTCTGAATCTGAGAGTCTCCACGAGATAAGAACTGGCCAGCGAGACCCGCAAGGGCATAGAGTAGCAGGGTATAGCAAGGGGACTTGATTTCCCGAAACAATGTTGCTCATAGTGAATTTCACCTGCCCACATTCATCCTTGAGGAAGACAGTCTCTCACAGCTATAGGCACAGGCCAGTGTAATCTGGCCACTTCTTTAGCTGAGGGTACCTCTTTCACTGTGACTGTAGGTGGTGTCTAGTTTCCAATAAAAACTAACCAGGACACCCACTGAGTCCTCTCACCAGCACCCTTAAACATACTTTCATAAGGGTGTAGGGGCACCCCTGTACTCTGCCACTTAGGAGACTGGGGCAAGATCAGTTTAAGACCACCCTGGGATACATAATAGGATCTTGACTCAAAAAAAAATTATAGTAACACTAGCATAACATTACATTTTCACTTGGCATGACGAAAACCTTCTGGAAATGGATAGTGTGATAGTTACATACATATGCACATAATTAATGTTACACAACTTCACACTTATACATGGTTAAAATGGAAATTTTTATGCTACCCATCAACCAACCATCTCCCGTTCCCTTTTCACTGAAGGCCTTTGTGACTCTGATTTTGCCTATTCTAAGGACATCTCAGCACCATTTTTTGAAAGACTGTCCTTTTACCTTGAATCGCCTTTGCACTTTTGTTGAAAGTCAGCTGGCCATATACGTGTGGCCTATTTATGGACTCAGTTTCTTCCATTGATCTATATTTGTATGCTTTCTTCAATACCACCCTGTTTAATTTCTAAAATCTTATAGTAACTTTTGAAACAAGATCCTATTAATCCAACCACCTTGTCATTTTTTTAAAAAACTTGTTGATTAAATAATAAGTACTTTTAAAGCATTAGCTTGGGGTTTTTGTTGGCTTCCTAACAATGGGAGTGGGGCTGTCTCTGACTTTTTTGCCTGCTTGTGAGACCTTTTCCCTCCCACTGGGTTGCCTCAGCCTCCCTTGATGTGAGGCAGTCTTATATGCCCAGTCCTATTCTATTTTGTTATGCCACATTTGGTTGATATCCCTGGGAGGCCTGCCCTTTTCTAAAAGGAAACAGAGAGGCAGTGGATTTGGAAAAGAGATAGGGTGGGTTGGGCCTGCGAGGAGTAGAAGGAAGGGAGGCTGCAGTGGGGATGTATTGTATGAGAAAAGATTCGGTTTCTTTTTAATTATTAATTAATTTGAAAAGAAAAAAAAAGCTCTAAAATGTAAAAAGTCTAAAATCTTGACCTACACACCAAACACTGAAAGTGGTTTCAAAATAAAAATATTACAGAGAGAATTCTTCATGGCATGGCATAGTTTTTATTTGGTTGGTTGGTTTTGAGACACAGTCTCTTTATGTAGTCCTAGCCATCCTAGAACTCACTGTATAGACTAGGCTAGCCTCGAACTCACAGAGATCCACCAGC